>NC_083471.1:8113432-8135932 GCF_030014155.1 Tachysurus vachellii | reverse complement strand
CAGAGATTAAAGTAAAATCAAACCTAACTCTCTGGTAGAGTTCAGTGCTCACTCACTCACTGCTTCGTTTCATATTAACGTAAAAAAAACACCGGGGCTCGTGAACGCGCTTCATGGAGGCTCCGGTCCGCCGAGTCTTGTGCACGCGCACTGCCTGGAATCCTTCGAGCCGAGGTGTCGTGCAAGACCTGCGCGGACGATCGGATTCATAAGCCATGTGAGCCGTTAACGCACTCGCTCACCATGGTATGTAGATCAGCAGGAGGGGGGGCGTGAGCGCATCATGAAGGTGACGTAAGCGGGTTCGCTGTTTGTTTGTGTAGCTTAATGGTAAAAATGGCGGTGCGGGGAGAGAGAGAACCCGAGCACTGCGAGGATTAAACACACGAATAATGCCTCGCTTTGGGTGACAGCGTGCACGCGACTCACGGCGACAGACGCACGAACGGACGTTTCCAGCGCAGGATTTATCTTCACTTCCGGCTTTAGTGCAGGACGCGAAGGGAAAACGAGCTGCGTCCTGGATTTCAAGTAGCTCTCGGCTAACTCCGTTAGCCTGTTAGCCTTCAACTAGCACACGCAACCTTATTGGCTAAAGCGTGATGTAGCCACAGCTCGTGCAAAAACAAACAACGCAAAACTTTCCGTGTATTCACGGAATTATAACGTACACACGCGCGGTGTCGGATTAATAGCGCGTGCAACAACAACAACAACAACAATAATAATCAATCAGACAGAATTGTAGCGCGCGAGGACCTGCGGCTTGCAAAACATTTGCATTAAACTGAATGCAGGACTGAGCTCTCCATCTGAGCAGGTAGGAGTGTGTGTGTGTGTGTGTGTGTGTGTGTGTGTGTGTGTGTGAGAGAGAGAGAGAGAGATACAGAAAGAAAGAGAAGAGTCGGTGTCATGTGATGGATTCATTTGCTTTTAGTAAACACACACAGCAGGCTATAGCTAACCCTAGCTTAACTCACATTCCTGCTGTCACTCCATCCTCACTGTGTAGCTGTTACATAACCTCGCTTCACACTCTTCATGCTGTAGAACTGTTTGTTTGCGTTGATTACATTCATCTACATCATCATCTGTATACATATAATGCATACATAGACATATACACATATATGTATATATGTACATTATGTATACAGATGATGTAGATGAATGTAATCATATATATAGAGATATATATATATATATATATATATATATATATGATTACATTCATCTACTTACATTGATGAATGTGATGAATGTTGATGAATGTAAGTTGATGATTACATTCATCAACTTACATTCATCATACATTCAGTTTAATGCAAATGTCTGTGTATATATATATATATATATATATACACAGACATATACATAGACATATGGATATTGACATATAAACATAGACATATATACAGATGTGTGGGTTTGAAGGCGGTTTCAAAACAACAGTAAACCAGCAGTTCCAGTTCAGCCAGTATGTCACCTCGGTGTTGTGATTGAGTGACCCGGAAACAGCTACACGCGCACGCACGGTGTGTGTGTGTGTGTGTAAATATGATCCGATCAGTTATATAGAAGTGGGAGAGAGAGAGATGGATGTTAGAAGAGAAGTTGTTTTTGCGGGGGGTTTTTTTTTGAGACGGTTTGTGGAATGTGTGTGTGTGTGTGTTTGTGAGAGAGAGTTCTATGTGAACAGTGTGATGGTGTTTAATCTCTCAGACTGTTTATACGCAGCCTCCAGCCTTCACCTGCTCTTTACACACTTGTGTATTTGTTGTTGCTGATTGCAGAAGTTTTGTGTTTTACACCTTTAGAGGTTTTTCATCACATAGACATTTTTCAAACACATAGACATCAAGAAAACACAAACAAAAATAATGTCATCATGATGATGTCCTCAGTTTCTGTTTGAGAAACATAAAAGAGATGATGGTTTAAATGTTCTTAGTGACCCTAATATTGAAGCCACTGATGGGTGAAGTGAACGTTGATCAGGTTACAGCTCCACTGGTCGGGGGGTGTGGTTTATTACAGCAGGTCAACAGTCACTTCTCCAGTTAATGTGTTGGAAGAAGGAAAAATGGACAAGTGTAAGATCAGAGTGAGTTGCTGGCCAAATATTGATATCCAGACAGGTGGGTCAGAGCATCTCCATAACTGTAGATCTTGTGTGATGTGCCTGGTGTGCAGGGGTTAGAACCAACCACCTTCTCCAATGAACGAGAACCGGCGAACCAGCAACAGGTTCATTGTTGTGTGTGGAGAGAGAAGGCTAGCCATCTAGTCCGATCTCAAAGATGGGTTTCTGTAACACCAACTGAAGCTTCTGAAAGCTCCTACAATGGACAAGTGAGCATCAGAACTGGACCATGAGCAGTGGAAGAAGGAGGTCTGGTCTAATAAATCGGTTTGTTGTTGTTTGTTTTTGTTTTTTTTTTTACATCATGTGGAGGTCTGGTGAGTGTGTGTGTCTCTTACCTGGGGAAGAGATGGCACCAGGTTCATGAGTAGAGGTGAGCTGGCGGAGGCTGCTCAGGAGTGGAATGATGCTCTAGACAATGTTCTGCAGGTAAACCTTGGTTATGTGGATGTTATTTTGACACACATCCTACAAAACACTGCTGCAGACCAACTCAACCCCTACTTGGTCAAGGTGTTGCCTAATCCCTGTGTCCCGTTTAAGCAGGAATGATGCTCCAGACACACTGCTGGTACTGTTCAAGGTGTTGACTGCCTCCAAATTCCCAGATCTCAGTCTGATCAGTAATTCTGTAGGATGTGCTGGACAAACGAGTCAGATCCATGCAGGTTCCATCTCCATACCCTGATGACTCAGCTGTTTTGGCATGTTGAGGTGTGCTACTTAACTTTATTTTGCATAAACACACATTTGATGGAAATGGTAGAACATGTTACCACAAACCCCTCCTCGAACCGCCACCTTATTGTGGTGGAGGGGTTTGCGTGCCTGAATGATCCTAGGAGCTATGTTGTCTGGGGCTTTCTGCCCCTGGTAGGGTCTCCCAAGGCAAACAGGTCCTGGGTGACAGGCCAGACCAAGAGCGGTTCAAATACCCCTTATGAGTAATTTAATAACAAGGTCCGTGATGTCGCCCGGTATGGCGCAACCGGGGCCCCACTCTGGAGCCAGGTCCGGGGTTGGGGCTTGCATGCGAGCGCCTGGTGGCCGGGTCTTACCCCACGGGGCCCGGCCGGGCTCAGCCCGAAGGAGCGACGTGGGGCCGATCTCCTGTGGGCCCACCACCTGCAGGAGGGACCGTAAGGGGCTGGTGCAATGTGGATTGGGTGGCAGTCAAAGGCGGGGGCCTCGGCGACCCAATCCCCGGACACGGAATCTGGCTCTAGAGCTGGAGGAAGTGTCTGGGGAGAGGGAAGTCTGGGCGTCCCTGCTTAGACTGCTGCCCCCGCGACCCGGCCCCGGGTAAGCGGTAGAAAATGGATGGATGGATGGATGTTACCACAAATGTGAGGTGATTGTGGAGTTTATAGTGAAGAGCAGTGTAACTGATACAGCGTGGTGTATTTTATGATCTAATCTTTAATCTTTCTTACAGCTGACTTTTAAATGTTTTGGTGTTTTTCAGGGTTTTTAGCTGGTAGAATAATAAAATAGAGATTTACACAGCTGGAATTACAGAGCTAGCACGGTTCTGACCGCAAGATTGGACAGACATGTCATCAGAATTATCAGACGGTCTGAATATTTGGCTTTTTAAGGAGCTGGGGAGGACTGAGCCCTGAGGAACACCTCGACGATTCCTCTTCTCTTAAAGTGACCCACTGTGTTCTGATAAAAAGCTCTGAATGATTCAAGGGGAAAAGCTGTAATAGAGATGGAGAGAAGAACATTATGGGTTACTGTGGTGAGAGAAAGTTTAGTAGTAGGTTCACCCTCAAGGGGTCATGAAGGTGATCTATGAAGGACTTTCTTTACTTTTCAACCTCTTAGAGACACTATGTCTCTAGGTTGGGCCTTGTAGATCGCTCTTCACTCTCTCTACAAAGGACAAGCTTTTCAATCATTACAGAAACAACCTGAAAAAGTCTTTGTAATTACAGTAATTAGTGCCAGGTGGAGTGTAGAGGAGCAGATGTGATTGTGTAGTTTTTTCCCCAAATTTGTGATGCAGCTTTTGGAGTTTTTGTGTTTTTGTTTTTTTTGTTTGTGGAAAATGAGTAGAATTAGTACAGGATCCTTCCACTGAGACTCGTCTGAGTTTCTCTGAGATCTGTACTCACGTTCACACATGAATGAGTCTGTATACATGTTGATGTTCACATAACGTAAATCTCATGTCCTTGTTTACTTGATTCTGTTCATTTCTCTGACCTAAAACTGACTGAATCATTGATGAACTGATGATGAGGCTTGAGTTTTGAGGGATTTCTTCTTTTGGGGGTTTATTTGCGGTGTGAATGTACAGGAATTCTGAAAGTGAAATGTGTTTCTACCAGGAGTGTAAGCGTAAGGAGGGTTTTCCAGAGTTGCTGCGTCAAATTCTGTATTTTTCAAACACCTTGTTTATTAATTTGTAAAGTCTTCCCCCCCCCAAACCACACACAAACACACACACTCCCTTCACCTGCATCAGAGGTCATAAATATGATTGTTAATTCTTTTGGTGCCAATTTAGAGCGACTACACAGTGGGGGAATAATAATTCCCTTTAAATCTGCTATCAGTCAAGTGGATGATTTTGACCTGAACACGACCCACTGGTTAAAAGAGGGTCTACATACATTCATGAACTTTCCAATCCTTCTTTATCTCGCTCCCTTTCTCATTCAGACCATATAAAACCTTTCTTTGTCTCTGTCGCAGGTTGTGTTCAGTGTGTCATTGTTTCCCGGCGGACGCAGTGGGATGGTGCTGGATGACAGCGAGGGCATGGCACTGTAGCCACACTGACTCGCGCCTCTGTTCGTCCGTCACCATCACACCAGGCCGGTGCCCTGGACCACACACAGCAGCTTTCCCTCCATGAGCACGTAAGTTCACACACTCAGGCTCTGCTCCAGTGTCTCCTCGTGTTTTTTTCAGTCTGCAGCTGATGCGGTGGCAATGTGTTTAGAAGACCACTCTGCTCTTTTTTCTGGCTAGTTAATAATAATATCCCGTTATACAATGGGTCAAAGGTCAGGGTATGTATATTTTTACAGCACAAGTTGTGGGATTTTTAACGCCCATTTACTAATAAGGCTTTCAGCCTGTGTTTCACTTAAAACTCGAGATGGTCAGGTGTAGCGCTGGGCGATATGGCTGAAAACTGTATCACGATATCAGTGTTTCATATTGGTCGATATCGATAATTATTGATATTTTTTAGGACCCATTCAAAATAAGGGTAAAAATTTTATTTTAAACTTAACCTTCCTCTGATCATAATCTCCTCAGTTATTAAGACAGAAATTTCAACAACCAGGAAAACTCAAATAATTAAAATGTAAACATAAGTCTAAAGTCACAATGAACACTTAACAAGTATCTCTTAACATTTAAGGTGCAAAATGAAAGAAAATGTAAGAAATGCTTAATAAAGTGTAATAAAATAGTGCAAAGTGTTAAATATAAACCTAGAGAAACCTGAGAATTTAGTGCAAGTTTAGTGCTATGAAGTTCACTAGCTGTTCACTAGCTGCTTGTGCAGTGTTGCAGCTACAGTTGTTGTTGGTTGAATACAGCTGTGCTCCAAAGGGCACGGCTAAGGTGATAAATCAAGTTTGTGGTATTACTAGTCTTGGTGGGGACTAGTGTTAATTTCGTCACCTATTTTTAATTTAGTCTTAGTCTTGTGCCAAATGTCCTTGTTAGTTTTAGTCATATTTAGTCATTCACATATCTTTTTTTGTTAGTCAAGTTTTAGTCGACTAAAAGTCCTGTCATTTTAGTCTAGTTTTAGTCAAAAAATTGTATCTTGACCACATCTGGAATCTACTGTAAGAATAAATACAACGAGGCCTCATTAAATGCAATAATATCAGGAACACAAGTGTTATAGAGGAAATAAATAACTTAATGAAAAGCTTAAGATCAAAACTGTAGGTGTGTGTGTATATAAATATGGAGGGGTTGAACATGGAGGGGTCTGAAATTGTCATCGTAGGTGCATGTCCACTGTGAGAGACATAATCTAAGAAAAAAAATCCAGAAATAACAATATATGATTTTTGAACTATTTATTTGTATGATACAGCTGCAAATAAGTATTTGAACACCTGTCTATCAGCTAGAATTCTGGCCCTCAAAGACCTGTTAGTCTGCCTTTAAAATGTCCACCTCCACTCCATTTATTATCCTAAATTAGATGTACCTGTTTGAGGTTGTTAGGTTGTGAGGTTGTTAAAGACACCTGTCCACCCCATACAATCAGTAAGAGTCCCAACTACTAACATGGCCAAGACCAAAGAGCTGTCCAAAGACACTAGAGACAAAATTGTAGACCTCCACAAGGCTGGAAAGGGCTACAGGGAAATTGCCAAGCAGCTTGGTGAAAAAAGGTCCACTGTTGGAGCAATCATTAGAAAATGGAAGAAGCTAAACATGACTGTCAATCTCCCTCGGACTGGGGCTCCATGCAAGATCTCACCTCGTGGGGTCTCAATGATCCTAAGAAAGGTGAGAAATCAGCCCAGAACTACATGGGAGGAGCTGGTCAATGACCTGAAAAGAGCTGGAACCACCGTTTCCAAGGTTACTGTTGGTAATAAACTAAGACGTCATGGTTTGAAATCATGCATGGCACGGAAAGTTCCCCTGCTTAAACCAGCACATGTCCAGGCCCGTCTTAAGTTTGCCAATGACCATTTGGATGTTCCAGAGGAGTCATGGGAGAAAGTCATGTGGTCAGATGAGACCAAAATAGAACTTTTTGGTCATAATTCCATTAAACGTGTTTGGAGGAAGAAGAATGATGAGTACCATCCCTACTGTGAAGCACGGGGGTGGTAACATCATGCTTTGGGGGTGTTTTTCTGCACATGGGACATGGCGACTGCACTGTATTAAGGAGAGGATGACCGGGGCCATGTATTGCGAGATTTTGGGGAACAACCTCCTTCCCTCAGTTAGAGCATTGAAGATGGGTCGAGGCTGGGTCTTCCAACATGACAATGACCCGAAGCACACAGCCAGGATAACCAAGGAGTGGCTCTGTAAGAAGCATATCAAGGTACTGGCTTGGCCTAGCCAGTCTCCAGACCTAAACCCAATAGAGAATCCTTGGAGGGAGCTCAAACTCCATGTTTCTCAGCGACAGGCCAGAAATCTGTCTGATCTAGAGAAGATCTGTGTGGAGGAGTGGGCCAAAATCCCACCAGAGGTTTCAGGTTGGGGGTGCTGAGTTTTTTCTGTCACCACTTTTGAATAAGAAACAATATCAAGGCTATAAAACTTGTCAAAACTCCGCGAATCACAAAAGTATCAGAGAGAAGTTTAGAACACTCGTTTAAACAGTGCATACACTCGAACTTGACTGCACATCACATTTTTTACTTTATTGATATATCTTTTAATCATAATGCAAAGACCAGTCATCGGGACATAAGCTGTCATGTACAATAAAAGAGCCTGCGCAGCGACAGGAATTATAATTTAACACAAAAAGCCTGACTAGACCTAGGGTGGACTTGCGCTCAGGAGTTTTTATTTATTTATTTATTTTTTGGAGCGGCGTGTGGACGAATTCTTTCTACGCGCACACTATTTTATTTCTTGATAACAGACCGCTGCGAACTATAACACACCGTTGCCACGAAAAACAGAGCGTTGCCATGGACACACAGTATTCTAACTGCAGAGACGGAGCACAATATTTTCTTTAGCGGAAACAATACAATCGTTTTTAAATCATCATTTTGTGTCAAATTATTGATTTATTTGGTAGGTAGCAATATAATAAGCGGGATCTGCTTCGTGGACCTGTAACTTGAGCAACAGCGCGAAGCCGCGAACTCGTTCTGAATATTTTAAAGGCATAACAGCTGATGAAAAAGCAGAGACAATTGTAGACGAAAATGAAGAGAGATTTTATTTTAGTTTTTATTTTATACAAAACATTTTCGTCTCGTCTTTTTTCGTCAACAATAATGCATGTTAATTTAGTCTTAGTCAGCGTTTTTGGACAGTGGTGCAGTCTTGTCATCGTCTTGTCTTAGTCATGAAAAAAAAAGGTTGTTGACGAACATATTTCGTCTCGTCTGACGAAATTAACACTAGCGGGGACGAAGGTCTTGCATTTGTCGACAGTGAACTGTTTTGTCGACAGTGAATCCAAAAACTGCCATACTGGCGAGCTGACTTTTCCTCTTTTATTTACAATTTCCTCGCTTGCTGCGGCTCATTTTCTGCATTTTCGCCGGTTACTGAAGAGGAATCCAGCAGACCAGCACGAGACAACGATATGGCACAACCAAACATGATACTGTTACATTGGCTTATTGGCTGTTATCGTGTCACTCCCTAGGTTGCTAGGTTACCAGAGAGTGAGTGCCTTTTGTTAATACAACCAAACCTGCTTCGCAACCTCTGTTTTCTCCCAATGAAGAATAGAAAATATCGAACGTTTTATCAAACACATTTTTTATTGATATCGATCACGTGTCTATCGCGATACATATCGTTATCGTTTTATCGCCCAGCCCTAGTCAGGTGGTTGTTTGCACATCACGGTGTTAAGCGTGTCACAACTGTAAGCCTCTGTAACAGACCAGGAGTGTGACAGAAACCTTTTTTTTCCAACAGCTTCAGCAGCTCTGACTTTGTGACTCGAGTGCTGAAGTGTGAACCGCTATCTTACTCTCTGAGATTTACACAAGTCTGCTGCTGGTGTCCATCAGTCCAAAATTAAACTAACATCCATGCCACAGTTCAAGTCTCACAGATTGGGCTATTTTCATGACGTGAACATTAACTGAAGCTCTTGATCGGAACCTGCAGGAGTTTACACACTGTGCTGCTGACACGTGATTGGCTGATTAGAGAATTGCTTGAGCGTGTATCACATCTGGATTGACGTGTATGTGATGAAGATTTTGGATCCTGAGGGAAAAGAGTTTTCACCCTTTTTTTTTCTGAGTATGGAGACGAAGATTTCCTTTCTTTTGTCTCGTGCCGAAATCAAAACAAATCAAAGTCCGGCTGAGGTTCAGATGCAGAACAACGAAACGCAGATAGAAGGACATGACTGAGGAGGAAACACTCATGATGAAGGACAAAGATTTTATTCATTAAATAAGTCGTGTGTGTGTGGAGAACTTCGATGTTCTGTGGAGTTCCAGGGAGAACCTGTTTAAAACATTTTGCGTATAAAACGCAGTGCAGTTTTGATCAGTGATTTTTGAACAGTGATTTAGGCTCATGGTATCTTAAGTCTGTAACCTAGAGAACCAGAGTTAATGTATTCAATGACTTAAAAGCACTTTTGTACGTTGCTCTGGATGAGGGCGTCTGCCAAATATTGTTAATGTAAATGAGAGTAGAAAGGAAAGAACCTGAACTGAGGCATTGTGGTTGGTTGTCTCCAAAGCTCCTTAGCACAGTTCCCTTAGTCATTTTCTCCAGACTTTGGACCTTCTCTGGTCACACTTCAGAGCTATTCTTGTTCCTCCTTGTCCTTCAATGTTCCACGAGTGTCCCTCCGTGTTCCACGAGTGTCCCTCCGTGTCCCTCAGTGTTCCTCCAGTGTTTCTCAATGTTCCTCCGTGTGCCTTCATGTCCCTCCATGTTCCTCCATGTCCTTCATCCTCTGTTCAGTATTATTCACTGTTCTACGTCCTGGCTGTTGAGTTGTCACTCTAAAGATTCCTTATGTTGATGAAGTTCCTTCTTTTCAGACTGCTGAATTCATGTGGTGTTTAACTATGACTGGAATTCATGGCAGATCACATGATCTTACAGAAGAGTGAAAGATTCCAGGTCCAGCTCATCCTAGCACTCTCGACTCTCTTTGAGAGCAGATGTACAGAATTTAGTGTTCTGGAGTTATGTTATCGATTTAATTTAAACCACAGTAAATTCACTGAATCTACATGCAGGAATCTGTAATGAAAATGCCCCACCAGGTTTTTAGAACGTATGTGTGATGATTTATAGTGAGGTGTGTGGTGTTAAAGATCTGCGGGATGTTGAGCAGTCAATGTTAAATAAGTCTGGATCTAGTCTTAGCCTTGACCAGGGCCCCTAACTGCCACCTGAACGCTTCAGGAGCTCTGAAGTCGTCACCCGATTGGTCGGATTCTAGAAGATTTCCAGGAGCTGAGCATGTGTGTCAGTGTGTGTTTAACTTTCCGCCTGTACACAAAGCCGTGGTGGTGATCTGCTTCCCTTGCAGAAGAAGGAAGTCATCGTGTTTACAAACTGCGACGCTGCTTGTTATGAAGATCAGCTTAGTGTCGGGTTTTCATTAATCTGATCAAGTTTCTTAATTAAACCATCTATGGCTGCACACTGGTCTGTTTCTGTGGAGACTTTAAACATGACAACAAAATGAACTGTGATTGGCTGCTTTACGCGTAACTTGAACGGCTCCTTGGCCAATAAAAACTGCTGTTTAGTTTAAACCTTCTGTAGTCAGACTGAAGCCCTGAGAACATGAGACTTTAGTGAACCATATCGTTCTCAACATGTAAAAAAAGTGCTAAGTGCTAGGCTAATGCTAGTTTACTAAACGCTGTGGTGTTTCAGTAGCTGGCTATTTTGTTTACTAGCTTCTGTTGTTTCATACCTGCTTCTAGCTGCACTCACCTTTACTCAGTCACGTCATTTTAACCTCCGTGCGTTCGACACGCATCGACATGTCGGTTAGCATCAGACTACCAGCTAGCGTTAATGATGACTGATGTGACCTGTGCAGTAACTCGTATTTAACGGCGTATACGTTTGTCCTATTTTTAACCTGTGCTTCCTGGAGTGTTTATGTATGTAGTCAAACAGGAAGTACTGTAATGTTGTTGTTTGATGACGTTGTGGAGAACATTTATCAACAGTAATTTGCTGGATCGTGTCGTTGCGCTAATCTTTAAAGGGATTTTTAATTATAATTGGGTTCATTTAAACACATGACTGCCATCAACCAATCAGATTTCAGTGCTGAAATGTGCTTAATATATATATATTTTTTACCTTCATCCTTAAGGCATAGAGTCACTGACAAACCCCAGGCACGTGTACAGGTACAGGCACACATATCTAACACAGAGGACATCAAAACTGGTTTCATGTTGATCTGCAGAAACCTGTTGACGTGTGCTGTAATGAAGGTTTTTTCTCTTCTGAAGCGTTCATAAAGAGATTTCCAGATATTAAAAATAGTTCAGTGTTTCTGGGTTTTGATGGGTGTGTAAACTTTTATCTCTGTCTAATCAGACCTGTAGCAGTCCTTAAACCGCCTTATCATGCACTCAGTCAGAGTTAAGCGTCTAAGGTAAAGGGGTTTGAAATTATTCACCTGTTGTGTCTTTTACAGTTTTTACAAGATTATTGTGTTGCTGCTTTAAAAGTTTTCTCCCAAAAGAAAGTGTTGGTTTAGAGGTTTCTAGAGCTGGTGTTGTTTACAGTGAGGTGTGATGGGGAATAAACAGGTTTGTTATTGTGGGGTTTCTGTCTTTGTGATGTGAGGCAGTGTGAAGCGTTCAGGACTGAAGTGGTATTGGTCTGTTATCACATTTTCCTTCTCCTCCTCCTCCTCCTCCACAATGTGAGCTTTCCTCACTGTATTCGCTGAAATGGTGTAACTAGTTCTAACACTCGTTTTAACAGCTAAACCTGATGTGATCTCCTGCCGAAGCTCCTCCAACTCAAATGTTTCTGTTCATCGCCGGTGTAAAGGGTGGCTTACTGGAGTCCCACTAACCTTCCTGTTTGATCAGGACCTCTGATGTGTAAACTCTAGTACATTGTAAGATCAGTAGATTATGAAATTTTCAGACCTTCTCGTCACCAAGAGCTATGATAGTTACACACCTTTTCCGATTCAACTGTTGGTCTTATTTCAGGCAAAAACAAAACAAAAACATAGTTGTGTTATTATATATGGACAGTGTTGAACAACTGTTTTAAGTTCTGTTTAATTGTGTGATGTTATTAAAACAACATTGTGCAGTGTGTATTGTGTGCAGAGTGTGTATTGTGCGTGCTGGTCTGCTGTACATTCACCTGAGTTTGGGTCATCAGTCTTCGGAAATTCTCTGGATCTTGCTCTGTGAGGCTCTGTAAAGTCGCCCAACATCAGTCAGATCCTCAGCTGTTGGCGTTCGCAGTTAAAATGCTGCCTGAGCTGAGAACATCTTTCTGTCTCGACACTCTCACCCTTTCCTGCAGCTCTGGAGAGACTAACACACACCTCAGAATCCAATACTGCACATATGGAGCTTCTTCATCACCATACAGATGAGTGTAGATCTCAGGAGCATCACTTCGTGATAAAACTGTCAGCTCCATCTGTGTGCTCGGCGGTTTACTGCCTCAGCTTTATCTATTTTACCAGCGACAGAAAGACCTGATTGTTGACTTTCCTTTATTTTTCAAACCCGGATGAGTTTAATACAGTGCTGGTCTTTATGCATAGCTTCACAGACTATGACACTATCACAGTTTTATCTTCAATCTCACTGCCGTGGATGTGTCAGTCACGGCTTATGATCTGAACTGAACCCCGTTTCTCTCTTGCAGCTTCGCATGAGCTCATAATGAGTGCCTCAGGTGAGAGTGGCCTGGACCCCGCCCCCCCGGAGTCACGCAAGAGGAAAGGCTCTCCCTGTGACACCTCTGGACCCAGGTACGTTTACATCACCCGATAATGTATGTGACATTATGTTACGAATATTTTAGATTAAACCCATAGATTATTGAAGCCGGTGGATAACGTGATCAGAGTCTGATGGGAGTGTGTGAATTAGTGTGTAGTCCAAATCTGTCAGAGCCTTAAGACTGACCTGCACGAGTATTTAACCCCTCATCTTTAAGTATTGATTTTTGATTTTTGGATTTTCCTCAACAAACTTTTCTAGAAGTTCAGGACCAACACGAAGTTCTATGAAAAGCGAAGAAGCTAAAAAGACTTGAGTGTTAAGCAGATAAACTACCGTCACATCATCACATTATTACAACATCATGACACCATCACCATTTCATCACAATAATCTCATGACTTCATGACATCATATCATCACAATAATCTCATCACCACCAGCACCACCTCATCATCATCATAACATCATCATCTTCACCACCACACGTTGACATGGTGATTCAGTAGTTGAAAGTCTTGTCTGTAATTTCATTAGATTGTATCGTTCTTGGGTTTCAGAGCCTGAGAGCTTTTTCTTTGGCAGTTTTTCACGTGGCTCTTTACAGGAGAACATGAGGCTGATTTAGTGATCATGGTGTTGTATAAAAAAAAAAAAACATCTGTGGGCTTTCAGAAATTTGGTTCTTACCTGTCTGAGATCGGAGTGTGATCATGTCCTGCGAGCAGCAGCAGTAGTACTATGGGGATTAGGGTGGGTTTGTATCAGATTGTGTAGAATTAGTGGGATTTATCAGAGAATATTTGCATAGTGGGTGTGGGTGTGTGGGCAGTGTGGGTGTATAGTGTGTGAAGATGTGCAGAATGTAAGTGTGTATTGTGTTTGTGCAGCGTGTAGATGTATGTAGTGTGTGAAGATGTGCCGTGTGTGGGTGAGTGAACGAATGTATCTCCTGAATGAGGCCTTGGTGGGACTGAGTAACCTCTTGTTTCTACAGCAACCCCACGCAGCACCTGATCTACACAATGCGCCTGCGTGCAACCTTGGCAATGCACTGACCTACTTTCTTAGCTCCCTCGCCCCACACACACTCACACACACACCCCACATGTATGAGTCATCCATATTCCATATGTACATGTACTCAGTCACCTCAGATAAGCTCTCTCCTGGCCCTCACATATTATTGCAGTTATATCAGTCAGTTACACATGTGAAAGATGTGACACACACACACACACACACACAGCCAAACGAGCAGAGAATGTTAGAGTAAACAGTTCCTGACATAACACTGTACCCCACTCTGATTCGTCATTTCAGCCGCTCTCTCTCTCTCTCTCGCTCACACACACAAACACTCTCTCCCACACTCACAAACTCTGCTGTGTCTCTATAAACCCTGGAAAATATCTGGCAGTGAGGAATATACACATACACCTGTGTATATGTGTGTGCAGACATGTTGAGATCTTCAGCAAACACTGAGAATTTTGATCGTGATGATGTACATGATAGAAATACCGTCCTCATGTGGCATGGTTTCTTCTGGATTTTTTGGGGGGAGGTTCCTGGCAGATTGTTGCTGAGATCCTGAGCGGGTTTTCACTCACTATAAAGAACCTCAGTTATTCTACCATCTTAACCACTAGGGCAGAGAATATCAGCAGTAGAACTGGAAGTGACCTCACAGAAAGGTGTTTAGAGATGATGCCAGATGTTCTTCAGCAGACCAGTCACTGAAGGGACAATCACCATCTCGTGGTTCACACAGTATCACGTTTAAGCTGATGAATTAGTGCAGTCACCCAAATAGAGCAGGTAACACAGGAAGGAGCAGACCAGTTGTGCTGAGCAGCACAACTATCCAACCACATGGTCACTCTGGTGTTGTGGTCAGAACTTATCTCTCAGTCCACTGATGCATCGTCAGAGTAGAGGAAATCCAACCCGAGGTAGAAGCTTCCGAGTTCAGAATGACTATATTAAAGTCTGAGATACATTCAGCACAGACAGAAGAGATGACAGGAGTCCAGCAATATCTCAGCTGTCAATCACGAGGTGTTCTGCTCAAAGCTCCTGATGTGTACGATGAGAAGAAGAAAAGACTGCATGAGATCTGTGTTTATATTAATACTGTGGGGTGAAGGTCCACACACACTCAAGAAATTATGCAGATGATCTTCACTGGTGGTTAAGTAGGTAAGAACAGAACTCTTAAATGAGAGCTGTTAAAGGCGGGGTGCACAATCTCTGAAAGCCATTGTTGACATTTGAAATCACCTAAACAAACACGCCCCTAACCCAAATGGTTCTCACCCCTGTTTTTTTAGCTCCCCCCACACATACATACCTAACCCAGGCAACTATTATGGCGGAACCTGCTGGGGCAGCTGGCCAAGGGGATATTTTTATCAATAAATCAACTCTAAGTAATACTATGGTAATACAAATGTGATTTTGTAGTACTGTGTGTTGTACCGTGAAAGGCTTAGCTCCGTTTCACGCAGAAGACGACGTTCAACACCTAGAAACTGAGGCAGAGGTAATGTTAGAGGCAGAGGTAATGTTAGAGGCAGAGGCAATGTTAGAGGCAGAGGTATCGTTAGAGGCAGAGGTCGTAACGTTGCTGCAGATAAACAGAAGACTTGGAGCGTGTTCACATGTTGCAGGCTCAAAGACTTGCAGTCAATCGCTTTTGGCTAATGTCAGACATGCGTACTGAACACTCTCTGCCGCATATTGAGAAGACGCACCCCTTTCTGCTAATTGGCTACACGTTTGTTTTGTTAGTCAGGCCAACTCGGTTTTCTGAAGCATTTTTGAAACATCGTGCACCACCTTTAAGGACTCTCAGGTCCTGGTTTCTTTGTTCCTCCTGCTGTGGTGCTGCAGAGAAAATGTGATCATGTCCCAGCTCACACTCATCACACCTCCATCTCCCTGAGCAGCCTCGGCGTCGGCTCCACCAGCTAGAATTTACTCCTGGTTTAAGATAAATGTTCTGTACATGCAGCATGAAGGTGCATCACCGTCTAGAGGAAGTTCATCACAGACATATTAAGAAAGTATTGGTACTTCTGGTACTTTTAGAGTTTTAAACTTTTTAGCTGTAGACTCAGAGGTGCAGGCAGTCACATGGGTTCGGTTCATCAGACGTATTTCTCCTCCGTTTTAAAAGCGAGCTCTATTGACACGATTGTGTTCTTTATTTTTATCAAGAAAACGACCCGCATAACATACAAATAGGTCAGTGAATCAGGAGATCGGTGAAACTGTGCCAAGTGTCATTACAACACAGCTCAAAAAAAGCATGGCATGAGAAAGAGGTGTGGCAACTACACTGAGATTCAGAGTTTTTTCTAGTTATTTACTATCATCTGATAAAAACGGATGACAGAATGTGAGTTTCCAGGAGGAGTATTTAATCATGTTACTCGTCATCATTAGCGGGAGGTGGAAAGTGTTCAGTTTGACACTTTGCTGTATGATTCTTTCACGTTTAAAAAATTTCCTCTAGAGTTTACTTGTTTCCAGCTTTCAGCTTCTTAAATATATTAAACTGCTACAATGTTGAATGTAAACTTGTCTAATGTTAAATACCAATGATTAATGTCTGTCAGAGCATGTGCGCGTGTGCGTGCGCGAGTGTGTTTGTGTCAGTGTGTTAGATTATGGCCCTGTCTGTTTGTCTTGCTCCGTGATCTTCTAAACTGATATTTCTACACTAAAACTCACAACTCAGTGACTAAACAGTCGTCTGTATGCAGTGTTTGATACCGAGGCTAACTGCAACGTAGCTAGCAGGTGTTTGAACAGTCCTGATGTTTCCTGACAGTGTTTCCAGTGTTGCTTTTTATTCGATTTTTATCATCTCTCTCTCTCTCTCTCTCTCTCTCTCTCTCTCTCTCTCCCCTCTGTCTCGTAGTTGTGAACTGCTTTGTTTTGTATGTTATTGTTGACTATTGTCCTGTTATGTGTTTGTTGTTGTGTTTTGTGCTGCAGTGGGGAGAAGTGGCGCAGGGAGCTGGAGTGTCGCTACATCGACGAGCTGGCTGAGCTGCTGTCAGCTAACATGGGTGACCTCGCCAGCCTCAGCGTGAAACCTGACAAATGCCACATTCTAAAGAGCATGGTGGAGAAGATCCAGCAGATCAAGAGGCGGGAGCAGGGTAACCACACACACTCACACATACACAACAAGGTGTACGATGATGTGTGAGTTGTGTTGTGTGTTATTATTTTACACTGTATTTGCAGAAGGAGCTCCTTTGTGTAGTAACAGGTGGAATTGTATAGAAATGTATTGAAACTGTCTGATACAGATATCAGGATCCAGGGTCTCACTGTTGTTCTTCATGACTCTGGAGAACTTCTGGGCTTTTTTCTTTTCAGAGCCTCACACCACGGTGGGAGGGGCCACGGGGGCGTGTGAGAGAATGACCAATGCCAGTGCTCCACTGCCCCCTGACCTTGTAAGAGTGGGGCCTCTCACTGGCTTCGCCTCTCTCATGGTGTCAGCTCTGTTAGACAACACCATGTGCTGAACTCTCATCTCTTTCTCCAACACCACAAACAGACCGGAAGCTTCTGAGAGCATTCACACAGAAACCAGAGAACATCAGCAGAGCTGCTCAGTTACAGCGTGACGCTGTCTGATGTGTTAATAGACCTGAGTATTTTTTGAAGATGTTGATCATGTTTTAAACCCTGTACTGTCCCCCAGGCAACAGGAACACTTCTTGAATTTCCTGAAAAGGAGCCAGTGCTAACCAATAGAAATGAACCAATCAGTCATGTGACTGTATATGCTCTGTCAGCTTTACCCAGTGTTCCATTTCTCATTTTTATGAAGTTAAAAATAATTCCTTCATGATGTATTTTGTTAAAATCTGAGTGCTGTGTATAAGATGAATCCTTTGTTGTTCTGATGAACATCAGAGATGCGTAAAGCTCAACCCCGGTGTTCGTCTAAACCCAGTGTTCGTCTAAAACCCAGTTTTCATCTAAACCTGGTGTTTGTCTAAACCCCAGTGTTCTTCTGACACCCCAGTGTTCTCTCAGTGTCCTCTCTCGGCTCCAAACTCTGACCTATCTTAAACATTTTTGTTTCAACACAATAAGTGAGTTTGTGAGCCAGACCACTGACTCAGAGTTCCTTGCACACATTTGACTGTGTTTGGAAAGCCACATTGCTACTTTGTGTGTAACTATGGTACATGACAACACAGACAACATCCCGCATCCAAAATCTAAAGTTTGAGGCTTCCTCAATGAGACACCGCTCTGAATGAAACCCAAAACAAACAGATTCGAGCCTCTTCTCCATCCGTTTGTTGGAATCGGCAGCGTTCTCATGTGGTGGTCTGACGGCTTTGATCTAGAAGACAGATGACGAGGTTGAGCTCCTTGGCTGAAGAATAATCACTTGACGCATCATCTTTGGTGGATACGTGAAAACCAACGTTGTGGATTTTGCTTTTCTCTGTTTCTTGAGTGACTGAAGTTCTTGTTGTGGTTGACTTCAAGCCAGATCTACTTCTGGGCTACAGGGGCTTTAGGTGAACTGTTTTGCTTTAATCTGCTCCTCTTTCAGAAGACAGATGGGTATGGGAGAAGTGTGCTGTGTTGATCCATGAAGAAAGCATTACAGAAAACGATTCAGTGCCACAAAAAACAAATCTGATCAATTCCAGTAGAGTGAATATTTGAGTCACTTGCAGTTCTGTTATACTGTATTGTGCTGTGTCCACAGAGAAAGTAGCTCTGATGTCCCCTGATGATGAGGTGCAGAAGAGTGACGTGTCCTCCAGCAGTCAGGGCATGGTGGAGAAGGAGGCTCTCGGTCCACTCCTCCTTGAGGTACGTGACATTAGTTGTATTTAGAGATACTATAAATGTATCTCCTGAACACACACACACACACAACCAGACAGGTGACAAATGTTACAAAAATCCTATATAGAGTCTACTGTAGCCCTACTAGAAGAAGAACAGCATAGATGGTGGTAATTTGATGATGGTGACACCGTCTTAAAATTTTCCCTTCCTGTTATCTGTTCCTCCAGGCTCTGAACGGCTTCTTCTTTGTGGTGAACCGTGAGGGACGGATTGTGTTTGTCTCCGAGAACGTCACAAACTACCTAGGTTACACCCAGGAAGAGCTGATGACTTCCAGTGTCTACAGCATCTTGCACGTTGGCGACCACAACGAGTTTGTGCGCAACCTACTCCCCAAGAGCCTCGGTGAGGGATGTGTAGTGTAGAGGGTAGTGTCCGTGTATGGTCACTGATACACTGCCATTATGCTCTACTGTACTGTGTGTGTCTGTACAGTTAACGGCGTGCCATGGCCACAGGAGCAGGGGCAGAGGAACAGTCACACGTTTAACTGTAGGCTTCTGAAAAGACCTCCAGATGAAGCAGATGCAGAAAACCAGGAGGCACGTCAGCAGTACGAGCACATGCAGTGTTTCACCGTCTCTCAGCCCAGAGCAGTGCAGGAGGAAGGAGATGGTACAACACAAACACACACACAATCTCTTACACTCTCTCTCACACATACACACACAAATACACAGCAGTATTATGGTACGGTGCAATGTGTTCATTTGGGAATTAATCAGCACTGTTGAAATAGTATGTATTAATTTACGTATTGAACTAACCCATGTTATTTTAAAGATCCATGATAAAATGATATATAAATATTGTAATAGGATTTAAATCCAACACAGTGCCAGTCCACTCATATTCCTGAGTATATGCCTGAAAAATCATAGTTGCTTTTGGTTTGCTGTTTAATTTGGCAAATCTGACCTGTAAAGCTGCTTAATGACCAACCTAGTGAAACAAGATACTTATTGGGCAGCTTCACTTTATTTAAATACAGATCTACAACATAGCCTGATTTACTATGTTAGTATTCAGTTGTAGTAGAAAAGTGATACAAACTGTGTGTGTGTGCAGACTTGCAGAGCTGCCTGATATGCATTGCATGCCGTGCGCCCCGAGTGCCACCGATTCATGTCAGTACAGAGTCCTTCATCACCAAGCAGGACCCCACAGGTATGGTTTTCATTCTGCTCACAAGCCTTAAACCGAGTGAGTGAGTTGAAAGAAAAATACAGCGTATTGCTTTAAGTGCTTAAGTTAAAGAAATGCTGATTTTGTGTGTGTGTCCTTCAGGGAAAATCATCTCCATCGAGACAAGTGCTCTGAGAGCGACAGGCCGGCCAGGCTGGGAGGACCTGGTCAGGAAGTGCATCTATGCCTTCTTCCAGCCACAGGGCAAAGAACCCTCCCATGCCAAGAAGCTGCTACAAGAGGGTACACAAGGCCCTCATCTCTAACATCTGAAATGTTATTTTAGAGGGATACATATATTTACAAGTCTTACTAAACACAATTCATGAAAGTCATGGTTTCACTGTGTGTGTGTTCCGGACAGTGATGACCCATGGTTCGGCCGTCAGCCCTCTGTACCGTTTCACTCTTAGTGACGGGACGCCCCTCAGTGCACAGACTCGCTGCAAGTTCTGCTGCCCTCCCAACCCCGACGTACAGCCATTCATCATGGGCATCCACACTATCGACAGGTGCTGTTGATCTACACACACACACACACACAGAGCTGAGTATTATAGACACAGTGCTAATTGGTTTACAGTAATATGTTTACACAAGTTTAGTCATTTTATACCTTTTATTTGCAATATAGTTTTATACATTTATATTTTCTCCTGTTTATTTTATTAAACTTTACAATACAGATTGACCTGAATTCTATAATAGACACTCGAATATCATTCAAAAGGCCAGTTGAAGTTTCCCATAATGATTATAATCGTCGCTAAATTCAACCAAAGCAACATGCTTGTTGTTTAAGGAGAATGACAGGTATAATAAGCAGACAGCCTGGATGGACAGTGTGGATAACTGCCCATCCTACAGGAATTACAGTGACTAGAATGCATTTATCATATCATCGCTGTCGGGCGGAAACCTCGTATGTCCAAATTTGGTCAATTTCATATTTTTTCACATATCGATGCTATTGGTCAGTCCCCACGTGGGTCTGTTATTTTTACAAGTTATTAACCAATCTAAAGTCTTGAAAATAGCTTGAGCACAAATCTCATAACTCCATTGGACACATCAACTGTCCACCTCTTCCTCACTCCATGGGAGAGCTTCGCGGCATATTTCTCCTCAAAAAGAGTCGCAATGAATCAACACGTCTTCTGAGGTAAATGTCTTCAAAACACTGGGCTCAAAGGAAAAAAAATCTTGACCCCCGCTAGTTCTGGTGCTCGTCTGAGGACGGAAATTTAGCGCAAGACAATCCACTGCAACACGGACTAAACCCTGTGCACTGCAGATAAGGTACGGTGTTTTTTTAATTTCCTGAAAAATAACGGTTTTGGAGATACGAGGATTCCGCCCGACAGCGATGATATGTGGTATAATCCTGTACATATACATGATTATCTGTATGTTTGTGTGTCTCAGGGAAAACAACACTGCTAGCTCTCAGGAAAACACTACCCATAGCCTCTTGTCCACACCAGCTGCCCCGGCTTGCTCTCCTGCCCTGCAGTCCTCTGGTGAAGTCAGTCTACACCACAACAATGCCAATGGAGGCACATCTGGCAGTGGCACGAACATCCCCAGTCGGATTGCACCTCCTCAGCAGGGCAGTAGTCTGTCGCCTCTGGGCAGCCCCCTCGCAGCCACCCCTACCTCGTTCATGTCTCCTCGGCCTCCCCGAGCCAGCCCGGGCCTGGCAAACAGCCCACGTGTCTCAGGCCACCCTTTTTCACCACCAACACCTGGCATTCACTCTCCTGCTGGAACACTGGCACGGCAGCATTCAGGCGGTGATGGGTTGCCTTTTTCTCTTCCTTCCCCGCTGGCCAGGCAGACTACAACGCCCAGCAGCTCACCTGCACGTCCACTTCCAGCTAAGCTGCCTGAGCCAGGCCCCAACGACGAACCCAGAAGTGCTAACCCAAAACTCGGCCAGCTTCTGGACGGCACGGGGTGCTCCACAGACCAGGAGACCTCACCTGCATCTCAGAGTCGCTTGGCACCCGCTGGCCAGTGTCCAGCATCCCACAGCACGCTGACAGAGCGCCACAAGATCCTGCACCGCCTGCTCCAGGACAGCCCTGCCGAAGGCACCAACGAGCCCGAGATCAAGAAGGAGCCGCCAGCCGGTAGCCCAAGAACCGGTCTGGGCCTGCCACCTGCCATAGGAAACGCTAAACAGCAGCTGCAACAACAACAACAACAACAACAACAGCAACAGCAGCAGGACCACCAGCTTCTCCGCTTCCTGCTCGACACAGATGAGAAGGACCTGGTAGACCTGCCCCCTCCTGCAGTGCTAAGCCTGGACACAGTGCGCGTCAAAGCTGAGAACAAACAAGGAGACGAAAGTGGGCAGTGTAGCACTGCTACACCTCCTGCTCCACAAGTCACATGCTCATCCAAATCCAGCGATAAGCCAAGTCCGGTATGAGCTGCCACACTTCCTCTGTGAAAAAGTGGTACTGTTTGTGTGTTATATTCTGAAGGGAGATGGAATCTATAAAAAAGGGAAACAAACCTTCAGGGCCGGCCCTGCGCATAGGCAGAATAGGCAAATGCTAAGGGCGCCGCCCACCACTAGGGGCGCCCGGGCGCCCAAATTATTATTTTTATATATATATATATATATATATATATATA